>NC_056729.1:910535310-910575310 GCF_019279795.1 Protopterus annectens
TATATATATATATATATATATATATATATATATATATATATATATATATATATATATTGATTTTAACATACTTTCAAGGGTTCTAATCCAGGCAATGGTGCACTTTTTATGTGTAGCTCTTGCCTACATATTGGTGCAGATTTGATAATGGCTACAGTGTCTGCTAAGACCATGTGTGATTTGCAGCACAACGCTCACATGATAGCATGCCATTTTGTATTCAGTAAGCGGCTGTACATATCGTGTACAGCCGCCCAAACATGTTAAAGACCATGGCATGCTAATAACAGCATAAGGAGCTGCAATATATGCTAATCAACCAATTCAAGATGGAGGAGCTATTCAACAAGCTAAAATGCAGTCATGTAGACTTGGTGTAGGTTTTCCCTGTGAATTCCAAAACCTACTGGAGTACAGTCATGGAAACTACTCTACACAGAAACAGTGTTAACAGGCTGCAGTTGCTCTTATACATGTGTATGTACAACAGGCAGTAACTATGCTGCTGCTGTTAATAGACCTCAGCAAAAAGGTGAAGGGTATTTATACGTCTTTTAACTTACCGTGGTCTGCATGATGTAGAAATTGTAGAGAGTTACAGTGTGGATAGAGACACACTACAGGAACTCTGCAAACACTGGGAGCAAGACCAAACTGAGGGGAACCAATACATGTAGAGGCTAAGGTACGTGTAGCACTTAGAATATTAGCTACAGGAACCTTTCAGAGACCAACATGGGATATGCTGGGGATATCAAAGTCATTAGCATCCAGGATCCTGCATCAGTTCCTGAATGCTATGCTACAGTGTTCCAGTGATTGCATACACTTTCCCCCTACTCCAGAGGACAGAGCTGCAACTATGCAAGATTTCTACTCTAGCAAGGTCACCACAGCCACATGCAGGTGAGGAGACAGAGGGGGGACCACCAGCCACTGTGGGTGTAGGTAGACCTAGGCATACACAGTAGGCCCTCATATTGGCCAAGAGGCAATGGAGAGCACACATGCCCACAGCCTAAGGGGTTAAAACCTGCATCCTATGCACATTTATTTTTATTTATTATTTATTTTATTTTATTTACATTTGTTGACTGGGTAGTGTCCAACTGGGCAAGTAGCCAGTTTTCAGCGGAGTCCTAGGGAGAAAAGCTCCACATTGACACAAAATATTTAACATTTCCAAAAAATATTTAACAATTTACAAAAATGCAAAATCATACATAGAGGAAAAAATAATAAAAACTAAATGATGATATAACAAAATCATATCAAAAATACATGAATGGTATAGAGTATGAAACATACTGGAAATTAGTTCTATCAAGTTATGTGCACTTGACAAATTTGTGACAGAGAAAAGAAAAAATGTCCAATAAACTAAAAACTTTTTTTATACTAGCAGTATGTACATTCACTAACAAGAAAAGATAAGAAAAGAAAATATACAGATAAATGTTACTTTGAGACATGAGAAGAGAAGAAAACAAGCATTTGGAGTGAGAAGAGTGAAGGGAGAGAATAAGTGAGGAAAAGATAATAATGCAGGGGAACTACAGGAGCACAGCCACTTGCTAGTAAGATGTTCTTTTAGTTTTGTTTTAAATGAAGAGAAAGAGGAGGTGTTTGATAAGTTGGCGGGGGAGCATTCCAGGACTTAGCTATTTTGTTAGAGAAGAGGAAGTCATCATACTAGTTATGAGATTTAGTAATATTAAGGAGAGGCCTATCTGATTGTCTGAGGGGTCTAGTGTGTGCCTGTTGTTGGATGAGGGTTGAAATTGCAGGGCAGCTATTGGGGTTGTGTATGATTTTGTGGGTGAGTAGAAGTTGGTTTGATATTAACAGGTTGGGAAGCTTTAGCCAGTTAAGTTGATAAAGTGCAGAGCAGTGGTGGGTTTTGAAGGGATGGTTAGTGACAAATTTAGCAATTTTGTTATAGCGGGATTCTAGGTTTTGCAGGTTAGACTTGCGCAGGTAAGTGAAAATATGAGAGCAGTAGTGAAGTGCAGAGAGAAGTTGAGTTCTTGCTATGGCAAGCCTGGCTTGGGGTGTTAGGTAAGGTTTGGCTCTGCAGAGAGCTCCAAGTTTAGAACATACTTTTTGATGGTTAGGGAAATATGAATATTGAATTTCAGGTGGTTGTCGATTGCAATACCTAGGATCTTAGCCTGGGAAGTTGGAACAATTTTGGTACCATTTGCTGATTGAATAGAGAATGGTAGGGGGCAGGACTTTGTAGTTTTGTATGGTAAAATTAGTAATTTGGTCTTATTTGGGTTAAGGATGAGTTGGCGGCATGATAGAAAAGCTTCAATTTCCTCTAAAGCTTTTTGCATTTTTACCCGTAGTTCTTGTGGGAAGACGGCAGAGCAGATTAGGAAGGTATCATTAGCGTATTGAATAACCGATGCCTGTTGGGTAGCAGTATTAAGGTTATTAGCAAATATGATAAAGAGAAGGGGGCCAAGTATTGAATCTTGGGGTACACCAGCAGATATTGTCAGTAGTGGGGAGAGATTGTTCTCCCATTTAGTAGCCTGTTTACGGTTTGAAAGATAACTTAGAAACCAAGTCAGAGATGTAGCACTGAGATTGCATGAAGCAAGTTTGTTAAAATGAAGCTGGTGGGAGATCATATCGAAAGCCTTTGACATGTCCAGGAAGATAGTGGAGACTAGTTCATCATTGTTCATAAGGTGATGAATAGTATTATAGGTTCATAGGTTCATACTAGGCTATCTGCCCAAGGGCATTTATAAGCCTAGCCCATAGTTATGTGGCTTTCGCCACCCCTTTAGTTTGAAGAAAACTATGCCTATTATTTTGCTGTGCCTCTGCCAAGCAGTGACACTGAAGTAATCCCTGGGGTATATCTGCGATCTCCCATCCATTGGTCAAGATTCCTCTTGAACAAGGCCAGCTGTGCTCTGCCTCACATGTAGGATTTTGTTCCACAGCATAGGAGTCTCTGGGTGATGAATCTGTCCCTCCAGCACGTTCTATTAATAACCATGTCAAGGTTTAAGTCTCCCACCCTTGTGGTTCTGAGGGATCTAGATTTTTTGAGGTGAAGCATATTCATCAAATCTGGGTTTGACATGGCCTTATATGTCAGGCACAGGTCACCTCTGAGCAAGCGGTATGCGACTGAATAGAGCTGGAGTTCTTTCAGTCTGGCAGCATAATACATATTTTTGAGACCCTTTATCCTTTTGGGGCCTTTCCAGCTGCTGCAGGTGTCGGGTCAGATACATTCCGAATGGGGCATTGTACTCAATCATAGGTCTAATGAGTGATGAGTACAGGGGGACGATGACCTCCCTAGATCTACATATGAATCCGTTCATGATCAGGTGGGCAATGTAGAAGGTTTTCCTAACTACTTTGGCAACATGAGTGTCAAACGAAAGGTTACTGTCAACCTGGGTCCCCAGATCCCTGATGACTTCTTCTGTGCTCAGTGGATTGCCACCTATATGGTAGCTAGGGGTAACCTTGTTTTATGACTATGCATTTCTTGGCCTTTAACTTTAGGCCATGGCTCTGGCACCAGTTATCTGTTTCTGTGAGGCCTTTCTGAAGGATACCTGTGTCAGATGTGTTTTCGACTATGGCCCAGTTTGCAGTCATCTGCAAACTTTGTCATAACCCTCCTGTGTTTGCTTGTACTTCAGAAAAGTAGATGCCGAACAAGAGTGGTCCCAGGACTGAGCCCTGTGGGACACCACTTGTGACAGGCTTTGAGTCTGACATGGCGCCAGCAACTCTGACCCTGTGGGTTCTGTCCTTAGCCAGTTTGCAACCCATCTTGTGATGTATGGGTTTACATTTAAGCCGATGAGTTTTCGATGATACCTGAGTGGGGTATTGTGTGAAGGCCTTTGCCAGGTCGAGGTAGGCTGTATGGACTGCCTTGCCCTCATCAATGGCCTTGGTGACTGTTTGAAAAAGTCAACCAAGTTTAAGAGGCATGATCTGCCTTTGACAAAGCCAAACTGGGATGGATCCAAAGTCTGCAAGTTCCCTATGTCTTTATTTATGAGTTCCATTATGATCCTCTCCATGGCTTTGCAGATAAGGCTTGTCAAGCTAATGGGATGGTAATTTCAGGGTCGGTGGAGGCACCGCCCTTATGAAGTGGGACCACAGTCGCCACTCCTTGGGTAGAGTGCGTATCCTGAGGTGAGGCTAAGATTAAACAGCTGTCCTAACTGCGGGTTTAATTCCTCATTGAGTTAAGTGGAGCACACAGCCGGGGACACCATCCGGTCCCATGGATGCTGTGTTTTTTGCCTTGGAGAGAGCAGTTCTCACCTGGGCATTGGAGATGTTTGGGGGGCTACAATCCTCTGGTATAGATATCTCTCCTTTTGGGGGGAGGGGTGGAGAAGTTTGCACTGAACCTGTCAGCCAGTATGTTGGCAATGTGTGTAGGTTCAGTAATCTTCACATCATTTTGAACTAATTCCGAGCATATCTGGGAGTTTCCTTCTAGGTTTCTAACATAGCTAAAGAAGGCCTTATGATTGTCTTTTGAGTCCTTGGCGATTTTTCTCTCAAAATTTGCCTTGGATGATTTTATGAGAGCTCTTAGTTTTTTACTTATAATGATCAAAGGTGTCTTACCTTTCAAGGATTTTGCTCTATCTTGTAGTAGCTTCCTCCTTTTGTTGTAGAGCTTGTTTATGGCTGGGGTCCACCAGACTGGGCTTGCCTTTGGTACAAAGAGTCTTAGTTTTGTTTGGGATTGCCTGATCCGTGCAGTCCTGTAGGTGCTGGTAGAAGGCATTTGTAAGTGATTCAGCGGTTTGAGTAATGTTTACCACTGGGTCAGGGGCCTTAAAGGAGACCACACTAGTTTTTAGAAGTGTGAAGTCGGCTTTTGAGAAGTTTTTCACTGTGGTATTTTTTATTTCAGGTGGGGACGGGATGAGGACCTCCAGCGAGATTAGTTTATGATCTGATCTCACCAGTGAGGGGTATACTTCCGGTGTTGAACATTTTGATCCCATGTTCGTGATGATGAGATCAAGTATGTTTTCTCCTCTTGTGGGGATGGTGACTAGTTGTTCCATGGCATTTGAGTTTATGAACTCCAGGAACCTTTGGGCTAGAGTGTTTGGGCTTGAATAGTGTTCCCAGTCTATATTAGGGTAGTTGAAATCACCTAGTATGATGGTATTTGGAGATATATTTATCCCCTCCAGTGTTTTCAGGAAGGCCATGTGAGGTTCCTGAGTTTGAGGGGGTGGCCTGTAACATGCTACAAATTGCAGAGCAGTCTTGCCTATGGTTAATTGCACCTGGATGGTCTCCGATGCATCGTAGGTTGTCACCAACCTTGAGGTGTGTGTGTCCTTTATGAATATGGACACCCCCCCTCCTTTCTTGGTGTTGTCCAGATTTTGGGGCCGGAACACATGATATGAGGTGAAACCTGATAGTGCTGGGGTGCTCTCAGGAGCCTTGAACCAGGTTTCTGTCACAGCACAAACATCGATGTTCTCCATACTGAGAAGGGCCTTGAGTGCGTGCATCTTGAGATTGAGACTTCTGGCATTGAGCAGCATTACCCTTAGTTTTTTTCCTTTTTTGTGTTCTAGGGTGGTAGGTTTAGAATTTGAGCTTTGCCTAAAAAAGGCACTATGGGGGTGGCAAGAGCCTTTGCCAATATCCAGAAGCCCAGGGGTGACAGGTGCAAGCCATCCCTTGCGAAGCAGTGTGGCTTGTCCAGCATGTCATCCCAGGCAGACAGACATTGGATCCCCTTTGAATGACACCAAAATTTAAGCCAATTATTAAAGCTGATCATCTTATCACTTTAGTTTTGTGATAGTGAAAGATAATAAGGCTGTGTTTGTATTATACTGGTGTCTAAAGCCATGCTGGGTATTAGATAGAAGGTTATTAGAGGTAAGGTGGTTTAGGAATTGTTGCTGAATGTATTTCTTTAGGATCTTGGCAATGGGTGAGAGGATAGCTATGGGGCGGTCATTAGAGATGTCCATAGAGGAGCCGCCCTTGTGAAGGGGGATAATGTGGGCAAGTTTCCAGAAGAGGGGTGCATATTGTTCATTGAGGGAACAACTGATTAGTATAGAGATAGGATAGGCAATAGATGGGGCAGCTATTTTTAGGAATTCATTTGGCAGCTGATCTGCTGCTAGGCAGCAAAGTTTAATTTGCTTAGTAGCTTTTTAATGTAACATATTGGGATACACTTGAAAGAGAAGGAGTTTGAAGATCTAGTGGCAGGGGAGGGGAGTGTGAGAGGAAGTTGTTGATAGTTACCAAGGAGGCAGGAGAGAGAGTTGTTAAAGTAGGAGTTAAACTGTGAGGCCATGGGTTCTGATGCATTAGTAGTGAAAGGTGTGTGTAGATACAATAACACTGATGCCATGTAATGGCTATGTACTGCTAGCATCAGACAGACACAATCCTAAAGTAAAATACTTCTAATTTCCAGACTATCAATGTAAGTCAACAAAGAACAAAGACTATGGTGTAGGTAAATCGGTCCTCCAAAAAATAAATCATACAATATCACAGTCAAAGGAGGCAGTGGAACACAGCAGAAAAATTCAAGAATTTAATCCTAGGACAAACAGTAGAACAAACAGTAATTGCTTTCGCAGCAGCAGCTGCTTCATCAGACAAATAAAGATCCAAACTGTAGTACTTTTAAACAGCAACACAGCCAATTAGCATGCAAAAATAAGTAGGAATTAACAAGAGCCCTTAAAGCCACATCAAAAAATGCAGCTCAAAGCTCATTATATAAACATAAAAACATTTATTTTATAAAAACATATAAAGCATTTCATTCAACAGCCAAAACATGCAGCTCAGAATTCATTATATAAACATGAAAACATTTCATACATAAAAACATACAAAGCATTTCATTCAACAGCCAAAAAATGCAACTCAGAATTCATTATATAAACATGAAAACATTTCATACATAAAAACATATAGAACATTTCATTCATAAAAATCATTATAAAATTACTGAACATAATTAATATCTATCTGGCTAAGGGCCTATTCATTAAAACTGGTTTAACATAAAATGTATCATTGAGGCCTTTCCCCATATTAGCTTTCATTCTAATAATCCAGTTCAATTATTTGCTTTCTATCTTAGTTCTATGTGTGCCCCACCTTATACCCACCCACATTGACTGTTTCAACAGTCATAAACGTAAAATTGTGCTGAGCACCTAGTAACATGATGTGCTTAGATAGAGCGTTAGTCTCAGCTCAACTGGAGATATCATATTGATGCTCCCTCATCCTGTCTCGTAGCCTGCGTGTTGTCATCCCAATGTAGAAACAGTAACAAACTGTGCAGTAGGCTAAATAAACTAGATTCACTGTGTTACAATGAGCTCTGGCTCTGAAAAACATCTTTCTATGCATATCTGGATGTTCAAATTTAGCCCTACTGTCAATCAAATGACAGTAGTTACATGCCCGACAAGGAAATGTACCAATATTTAGCTGTGTATCAGTATTGGAGTGAAATTTTGGATAACATAACAGTTTCTTAAGTGATCTCTTGTTCTTATACATATAGCTTGGGGCTTCTGCTACTATTGACTCCACTCTCTCATTAGATCTAAGTATATCCCAGTGTTTAGCATAGATGTCCTTCAACAATCTAATGTTGCTGGCATAAGTAACTGGTCCTCGCAGTTTACAGTTAGTCACTTTCTGTTCACAAAATTGAGTGGGTGAAGAGAAATATGGCTTACCCTCCTGAGTTCTAGATGTATATGCTCGAGCTGTAACCGAGCTAATTTCTTTCTTATTATAACTCCTCTCAAGGAATCACTGTTCCATATGTTTCAATTCACAAGAGAAGGTGGAGTCACCTGCTGTCAATCTGGATGTTCTTAACATCTATGCTGTCACAATATTATTAAAAATGTGCCCAGGATGTATACTCTGTCTGTGGACAAACGTATTCCTATGGCAACTTTTCCTATAGATTTCAGAAGTAAAAGCGCCATCAAGTCCCCTGGTAATACTAACATCAAGAAAATCCATACTTACAGTAGAGCTACTGGCCATCAAACTAAGAAAGTCAGTACTACTGTTGAGTTGACCAAGATATTGAGATAGCTCATCACCAGTACCCTCCCACGGGAGGAAAAGATCATCAACAAATCTTCTATAAAGAACAAACTGTCCGGACCTGAGCTGAGGTATGATATGCATCTCCTCCCATTTTGCCATAATGAGGTTGGTGTAGCTATCGGCACAAGAGGTGCCCATAGCTACGCCATCCCTTTGTTTAAATAAACCTACTTCAAACATAAAAATGTTATTGTCAAGAATAAGTTCCATAAGCATACACAGTAAATCTATCTTATGGATCTCATAAGTGCCATCTTGCTTTAGATAGTCTCCCAACATCTCTATCCCTATGTCATTGGGTATGCACATAAAAAGGGATTTCACATCTAATGCTATCATAATGCAACCAGCAACAGGTGGTTTAACTTGTATGTGAGCAAATAAGTCCCTAAGGAACTGTTCAGTGTCCTTTAAAATATAACAGTTCTTAGCTAAGATTGGTTTCAAATGTTGTTCAACATAGATGGAAAGGGGTTCAGTGCACCATCCCCTTCCAGCTACTATTGGTCTCATTGGGGGGTTACTGGCATGCTTATGTATTTTAGGGAGGCCCTGTATAGTGGATAAAGTCGGTTCTTGTATAATAAAATAATTAAAAAGATCAAGACTAATATGTCCAAGCTGCAAACATTCAAACAATTCATTATACACACTACTAATAGACTGTTACCTGTTGCATTGTAAATGGAATATAGATTAATGGATCATTGAGCATGGTATACATTGCATCCTTGTAAAATGTATAATCCATAACTACAAGACATCCACCTTTGTCTGCTGGTCTAAAGCTCAAGGTAGAATCCTGACATAATTGGTCTAGAGCTAACCTGTCATTAACTGACATGTTACAAAAAGTCTTTGTATTGCTATCATTTTCATACAATGCATAAATGTCCCTAACGCATGCTTTTTCAAAGACTTCAATAGCATCAACTGTAGGCGGTATAAAGCAACTAGTTTTCCTAAAAATATTAGCATTATTATTACTAGTGCCATGTGAATCATTAAAAAACATCTTTAAACTGACATTTCTAGTAAATGTCTTAAGTTCTATAATGTTTTCAGTTAGAGTCATTTTCATAGCTGGTATGAAACTCATACCTTTGTTTAGAAGGTTCATTTCAATGGCCTTTAGTCTACGACTAGATAAATTCCAAACTAGCGTTGCTCCCACATCTTCTTCAGTGTTAACCGAGTCCCTTCCTCGGCCGATGCCTTCCTCTTGAATCGTGCTCTCCCCAAAGGTCGTTCGTAAAAATTAGATGTACGAATGGGAAGAGGGTTAGACAACAAGCCATTTGGATTAAATGGCATAGTTGGAGCACAAGTAGTTGCCACTGTATGGGAAGAATCCTTCCTTCATGCTCCATTATCCGACACACTAGCTGAATTAGTGCTGATGTCATCCACAGGCAAAGGGCATGTACGTAAGCTTGAGGGTACCTCCCTCAAGCTATGTTCAGTATGTGGTTTCTCAACATTTAAGGTGGAACTAGAAGGACAGGAGCCTCAGTGTTAAATACAGTTGGTTCCAGTCCTTGAACAGAATCATTGGAAGATGTTTTAGAGTGACTGGTGTTCACATTAATGTTTGTAGTAACAGATCTATCCTCCCTAGGCCAAGCGAAGACTCTTCCATTAGAAAAGTCAGCAATATCACATTGTATCTTTCTCCTTTTATTGTTGAGCATCTGTCTTTCATAGGAGCATTAGAGTCTATAATGTGTTCCACCTTAATATCTGCAACTGAATGTGGATATGTCTCATAGAGACCCATTTGTGCTTTCTCAATATCAGATAACAAATTGTCCTCATGTGGTTTAAAAAAAAGAGTCTCATAATTATATGTATTGTATCCAAGTTAATTTGCTGCCATTGAGTCAAAAGATCATTATACGTGTTGCCATAGGTAGGCATAGTTAAAACCCTTAAGCCACAAGGAACAATACACAAATTGAGACATGCCTCAAAATCGAATCTCTGTGTTTTTAGTCTAATTAATCTTCTGGCATCATTTTCAAGCTTATGTAAATTCCTTCTCAGGGCATTTGAGTCATACTCACAGTTATTCAGAGTAGGAGGTGCATTATCTGCTGGTAGAATGTCCAGTAAGGGATTCTCAGAGCTCCCAAGTAAAGATGAAAAGTTCTTACGGCCAGTAAAAGTCACACTATTCAGCTCAGATGAGTTGGAAGAATCCCATGGTTGACAACAACCTTCTGCCATGTCCTTACACCAAATCCAACACAGTATAAGGCAACAAAGAACAAAGACTATGGTGTAGGTAAACCGGTCCTCCAAAAAATAAATCATACAATATCACAGTCAAAGGAGGCAGTGGAACACAGCAGTAAAATTCAAGAATTTAATCCCAAAACAAACAGTAGAACAAACAGTAAGCGCTTTCACAACAGCAGCTGCTTCATCAGACAAATAAAGATCCAAACTGTAGTACTTTTAAACAGCAAAGCAGCCCATTAGCATGCAAAAACAATTAGGAATTAGCAAGAGCCCTTAAAGCCACATCAAAAAATGCAGCTCAAAGCTCATTATATAAACACAAAAACATTTCATTCATAAAAACATATAAAGCATTTCATTCAACAGCCAAAAAATGCAGCTCAGAATTCATTATATAAACATGAAAACATTTCATACTTAAAAGCATATAGAACATTTCATTCATAAAAATCATTATAAAAATACTGAACATAATTAATATCTATCTGGCTAAGGGCCTATTCATTAAAACTGGTTTAATAGAAAATTTATCATTGAGGCCTTTCCCATATTAGCTTTCATTCTAATAATCCAGTTCAATTCTTTGCTTTCTACCTTAGTTCTATGTGGGCCCCCCCTTTATACCCACATTGACTGTTTCAACAGCCATAAACGTAAAATTGTGCTGAGCACCTAGTAACATGATGTGCTTAGATAGAGCATTAGTCTCAGCTCAACTGGAGATATCATATTGATGCTCCCTCATCCTGTCTCGTAACCTGTGTGTTGTCATCCCAATGTAGAAACAATAGCAAACCATGCAGTAGGCTAATGCAGGTTACGGGTCTAATCCAGCAAAGCTCAACGTTTTATTAATGCTGTTCCAGTTTACTTTATATAAAAATTAACATTAGAAAAAATGAGTAAACAAAGAAATAACTATCTTTAGCAGATGCATTGCACATACACAGAATATTAGATATATATTAAAAGTGTAAGTATGTCTATCAGTAGAATTATGGTTGCACAGTTAAACATTTATTTTCTGAACATTCATGTCACACACATACATGGTAAAACACTCAACTCTTTAATGTATATGTATAACTAATGAGCATGTCAGACAGACAAGGTCTCAGTTGCGATGAGCACTCTGTACTGTAATGAATGTGAAAATACATTTACAGGTGACCCAGGGTTTGAATCTAGCACACTCACCATTTTATTAATAGCTGTCCTCTCAATTTTAAAACATAAAGAAAAATGTAAACATAATTATAAATAACTATGTATAGCACAGGAGCTCATCTGATAGATGTCCTCAAAGAGGTCATCAAGGGCATGCATGATGACAACATTATCATCATGTGGAACTTGAACAGGTCAAGGCATTTGACAAAAATTCCCAAAAACAGCAAGCAACCAGGTACTAAATCATGAAGACCAGTAATCCACACTAGCACCTCTGTCAGGTGAAGCAATAAAGCCACAGATAAAATCTTCAGTGAACACTCATTTATTTAGCAGATTCCAACAGTTGCAGAACCACCAGCACTAACAAAAAACACATAAACATCTTAAAGTCTCCGTTTTCGTTTGATACACTTCATCAGATGTGGGCCATCTTCACATTAATCCCACCACCCAAACGTAAACTACATGGACGTGCAGAATGCATCCTCCTCTGTCACAGATTTTGTACACGTGTACAGAAAGTGACAAGTTACCACATTTGGCAAAAATCCACACTGAGGTATTCAGGCAACACTGTCATATAGGTTCATAGGTTCATAGGTTTGTACTAGGCTATCTGCCCTAGGGCATTTATAAGCCTAGCCAGAGTGTGTGTGGCTTTCACCACCCCTTAGGATGAGAATACTATGCCCTTTTTAGTGTTTAGTTTACTGTGCCTCTGTCTAGTAGTGACACAGAGATGACCCCCGGGGTAAACCTACGATCTCCCATCCATTCGTCAAGATTTCTCTTGAACAGAGTTAGTGAGGGGCTCTGCCTAACATGGACTGGGATCCTGTTCCAGAGTGTAGGGAGCCTCTGGGTTATGAATCTGTCCCTCCAGCATGTCCTATTTATTTCTGTGTTGAGGTTTAAGTCTCTTGCTCTCGTGGCTTTGATGGATTTGGATTTTCTGAGGTGGAGCATGTCCATTAATTCTGGATTGGACATGGTCTTGTACATCAGGCACAGATCACCTCTGAGTAGGCGGTATGCGACTGAATAGAGCTGGAGTTTTTTCAGTCGGGCAGCATATGACATATGTTTAAGACCCTTTATCCTCTTGGTGAGGAACTTTTGGGGTCTTTCCAACTGCTGCAGGTGTCGGGTAAGATACATCCCAAATGGGGCATTGTACTCAATCATTGGCCTGATAAGAGAAGAGTACAGGGGCACAATGACCTCTCCTGATCTAGATGTGAAACCCTTCATGATAAGGTGGGCAATATAGAAGGTCTTCCTAACCACTTTGGCAATGTGAGTGTCAAATGAGAGGTTACTGTCGACCTGGGTCCCTAGGTCCCTGATTACCTCTTCCGTACTTAGTGGATTACCACCTATGTGGTAATTTGTGGGTACCTTGTTTTTCCCAAAGGGTATGACTATACATTTTTTGGCATTCAGCTTAAGGCCATGGCTCTGGCACCAATTATCTGTTTCTACGAGGACACTCTGAAGGATGTTTGTGTCCGCTGGCGTATCAATTATGGTGCCCAGTTTGCAGTCATCTGCAAACTTAGTCAGCCACAATCCTCCTATGTTTGCCTGTACCTCGGAAAAATAGATGCCAAACAAGAGGGGTCCCAGGACTGAGCCCTGTGGGACACCGCTTGTGACTGGCTTAGAGTCTGACATAGCTCCAGCAACTCTGACCCTGTGGGTTCTGTCCTTGAGCCAGTTTGCAACCCATCTTGTGACATATGGGTTTACATTTAAGCTGGTGAGTTTGTCTATAATGCCCGAGTGGGGTATTGTGTCAAAGGCTTTTGCAAGGTCAAGGTAGGCTGTGTGAACTGCCTTACCCTCATCAATGGCCTTAGTGACTGTTTCAAAAAAGTCGACCAAGTTCAAAAGGCAATATCTGCCCTTGACAAAGCCAAATTGGGTAGGATCCAATGTCTGAAGGTCCCCAATATCTTTGTTTATGAGTTCCATAATGATCCTTTCCATAGCTTTGCAGACCAGGCTCGTCAAGCTTATGGGGCGGTAATTTCCAGGGTCCGTAGAAGCACCGCCTTTGTGAAGTGGGACCAGTGTTGCCATATGCCACTCTTTGGGTACGTATCCTGTAGTAAGGCTAAGATTAAACAGCAGCCTTATGTGTGGGTTTAGTTCCTCTTGGAGTTCATGTAGCACACAGCCCGGGACACCGTCCAGTCCCATTGATGCTGTGTTTTTAGCTTTAGAGAGGGCGGCTCTCACCTGGGCATCTGAGATGTTAGGGAGGCTACACTCTGCTGGGATAGTTATTTCTCCTTTTGGGGAGGGAGGAGAAATTTGCACTGAACCTGTCTGCCAGAATGTTGGCAATGTCAGTGGGTTCAGTGTATTTTGTGTCATTTTGGACTAACTCTGAGCATATCTGGGAGTTTCCACCCAGGTTTCTAACATAGCTAAAGAAGGCCTTGTGATTGTCTTTTGTGTCTTTTGCGATTTTTCTCTCAAAGTTGGCCTGGGATGATTTTATGAGTGATCGTAGTTTGTTGCTAGTACTGATCAGAGATGCCTTCCCTTTTAGGGATTTTGCTCTGTCATGTAGTAGCTTCCTCCTCCTGTTGTAAAGTTTGTTTATGGCTGGGGTCCACCAGACTGGGCACCTGCCTTTGGGGCAATGGGTCTTGGTTTTATTTGGGATTGCATGATCCATGCATTCTTGAAGGTGCCCGTAGAAGGCATTTGCAAAGGATTCAGCAGTGTGGGTTGTGGTTTCCACTGGCCCAGGGGCCTTGAAGGATACCACTTCAGTCTTAAGAAGTGTGAAGTTGGCTTTTGAGAAGTTCTTCACTGTGGTCTTTTGTGCAGGGGGTGGGGGCGGGATGTGGATTTCCAGTGAGATTAATTTATGGTCTGATCTTACCAAAGAGGGATATACTTCCGGTGTGGAGCATTTTGTCCCCATGTTTGTGATGATCAGGTCTAGTATATTGTCTCCTCTTGTGGGAATGGTGACTAGTTGTTCCATTGCATTTCAGTTTATGAATTCTAGGAACCTTTGGGCTAGGGTGTTGGGGCTTGAGTAATGTTCCCAGTCTATGTTTGGGTAGTTGAAGTCTCCCAATATGATGGTATTTGGAGAGACATTCATACTCTCCAGTGTCTTCAGGAAGGCTGTGTGGGGTTCCTGAGTTTGAGAGGGTGGTCTGTAGCATGCTACAAACTGTAAGGCAGTTTTGCCTATGGTTAGTTGCACCTGGATGGTCTCCGATGCTTCGTGCGTTGCCACTAACCTGGAGGTGTGGGTATCTTTGATGAATATGGATACTCCCCCTCCTTTTGTGGTTCGGTCCAAGTTTTGGGGCCGGAAAGCATGATATGAGGTAAAACCTGATAGTGCTGGGGTGCTCTCAGGAGCCTTGAACCAGGTTTCAGTCACTGCACAGACATCGATGTTCTCCATACTGAGGAGGGCTTCGAGGGCGTGCATCTTGAGGTTTAGACTTCTGGCATTGAGCAGCATTACCCTTAGTTTTTTTCCACTTGTGTTTTCTAGGGAGGTAGGTTTGTCATTTGAGCCTTGCCTAAAAAAGGCACTATGCGGTGGCAAGAGCCTTGGCCACTATCCGGAAGCCCAGGGGTGACAGGTGCAAGCCATCCCTTGCGAAGCAGCGTGGCTTGTCAAGCATGTCATCCCAAGCAGACAGACATTGGATCCCCTTAGAATGACACCAGTAATTAAACCAATTGTTGAAACTGATCATTTTGTCTTTGTACTGTGGCATCATTCTTGGTGAGGGTAAGATGCTGCTCAGGGTCAGGGTCATACCGGCCTGGGCTACATAATCAGAGAGCTCCTCTATGTCTCTTTTCATGTAGTCCAGGGAGGTACGTCTCAGGTCGTTCACACCGGCATGTACAATGACTGAGTCATATTTGTACTTGCTGTGGAGTGACCTGAGTGCTTGTGTTATGTGGCGGATTCTAGCTCCCGACAGGCAGCTTACTGTAACCTTTTCCTTGTTCAGTCTGGTGAGCGGGACGTCAGTGTGTCTGACTATGGAGTCACCTATTACAAGTGTGTCTGGCATGTTGTTTGGCCTTAAGGGCTGTGACTGTTTAGCACACTGACTTTGTGAACTATGTGTTGCATGTGCTATGTCTTGAGGTGGCAGTTGCTTGGGTGTCTGCTTTGGAGGCCTCTGTTGTTTTGGTAGATTTTTAATCAGTGCCTCCGAGTATGTTTTTGTGTATTTATGTGTTTGGTTTGCAGTTGTGATAGTTCTATGTGAGACTGGGTTTGTGGTGTGCGTGGTTACCTTCTCCTCCTGACTGGTCTTGCCAGTACTGAATTGAGAGAGCTCAGCCTCCAGTTTGGCTATGTAGTTGCATCTCTCACATATATTTGTATTTGTTGGGAGGAGGAGAGGGTTGTCTGTGTACATGAGGCAATTGTAACATTGTCTCAAGATTCCCAGATTCACCAGCTGAACAGGAGAGGACGCCAGCAACTGACCCTTTGACATGCTAGAAATAGTGAAAAAGATTGCTGTGTAACTGAGTCAGAAAGGACCTATAGGGAAATGGGTACTCAAGGGAATTTAGGTGAATGAAGTACTTTCTTTTGTTTAAGAGTGCTTTACCTGTATAAAAATGCTTTAGGAGCAAGTGCTGAGCTTTTCAGATAGAGTATAGGCTGTTTAGATTGCAAGTAGAACAGTTCTAAGGGAAAAATTGAAGAGCAGACTTTACGGAGCCAGAAATAGTTTCAACTTGATTAACCGGCGCTGCCCGATGCTGCTCTATGAGCAACTTCGCGCTAATTCGCTAAAAGCGCAAGCAAAGCGGGCTTCATAGCAGGGGGTTGAAAAGAGCCAGGAATTGACCCAAAATGGCCAATAAACTACAAGTTGCTGGGCTGGAACCAATCCTCCAGGGACAAATAGGTTGCTCAGTGCTCCCCACTCCCACTGGTGAACAAAGAAGCTTCCTCTTATCCAAATAAGGATATGGATAGTACAGGAACTAAGACAAAGCCCAGAGATCAGCAAAATCTGAAGACTGGACTATTCTAGTTCAGAAAAGCAGGAAAACAAGGATATTTTTTGTTTGTTTTTCTTTTTTTACAGAGAAAGAAGAAAAAGATACAGAAACAAACAGTAAATGCTATAAAACGGCTAGCGCACTTTAGTGTGTTAGCCTAACAATTAAATTAAACAAAAAATAACTTTTTAAAGTGCTAACAGTATAATTTCAACACAAGTACAGTAAAAACAATATGCAGAGCTGTTTTTTAAGCGAAATGCAGTCGAGATGCAGTAATTTAAGCGAAAACCAGAAAAAATAGTTATAAATCCAGGAAAGTCACTCTTTCACTCTCTGCTGCTTGTAGAACTCTGCAGGACACCACGAGGAGCTGTGCTGAGTTTTTTACAAGTGAAAAAGCGTGCAAAAGTGGGCTTTATAACAGGGGGTTGAAAAGAGCCAGGAATTGACCCAAAATGGCCAATAAACTACAAGTTGCTGGGCTGGAACCAATCCTCTAGGGACAAATAGGTTGCTCAGTGCTCCCCACTCCCACTGGTGAACAAAGAAGCTTCCTCTTATCCAAATAAGGATATGGATAGCACAGGAACTAAGACAAAGCCCAGAGATCATCAAAATCTGAAGACTGGACTATTCTAGTTCAGAAAACCGGGAAAACAAGGATATTTTTTTGTTTGTTTTTCTTTTTTTACAGAGAAAGGAGAAAAAGATACAGAAACAAACAGTAAATGCTATAAAACGGCTAGCGCACTTTAGTGTGTTAGCCTAACAATTAAATTAAACAAAAAATAACTTTTTAAAGTGCTAACAGTATAATTTCAACACAAGTACAGTAAAAACAATATGCAGAGCTGTTTTTTAAGCGGCCATAAACAGCTGTATCACCAAATGGGTAGACCGGTGAATGACATACACAGCAACTCACTATGTTAAAATGTGTGACGTGACATATAGTTCAGATCCAGTGATCAGGTTGGTATATCAGGGGTGTCTGCTAGGCCCTTTCCTGCCCATTAGTTCAGTGATGGACATCACAGATGACATACACATGCTGTGCCCAAACAGCTTCCTGAAGGACTACAGCTTGTGTGCAGTCATTGACTCCAGCTGTAATATAAGTATAACACAGAGAGTATCAGCACATACCAGAGACTGCTGCCATAGGCATGACAACACCTGGATTGATAAGACACATGAAGGGATTTGTTGAATCAGGAAATAGACACACCACCCAAGTATAATGTGGAAATCACACCTTATAATCAGACCTATAAGTATGTGACCTGTATCCTGGGGTAGAGAGTAAGTGGTACATCTACCAGCATGTGGTCACAGTGTTAACCACTCCCTTGAATACAACACAAGTACTAGGTATGTGAAGAACATGCACATCAGAGGCCATAATAACTTTGTGGTTCCCAGACTTCATCACACCAATAACTGTGTACAATGCACCCTTCTTCATGTACTTCCCTACACATCTTCCAGTGATGTGTAACTGAAGTGTACCACCTTTGTCACAGTGCACTGATACACAACTTGTTGGCCATATCTATGTATTCTTTCTGGGGAATATACATGACTGTCTGTCTCTGATGGTGTGGAACAACAATAGGATCGTGGGCGTTTTCTAGGCTAATGAGCACAAGGCAGTTTGTAATCCTAGCCATACATTCCAAATCTCTGACAAGTTTTAATACCCTTGATAAGTGTAAGCAGGGGTTTGGGAGATGAAACATTTACAAGCAGGGGACTGGGAGATGAACCATTTACCTGTGTCCATTAGAGACATAAGTGTCAAATCAGGGATGAATTACATGTTCCCCATCCAATTATCTACGTTGCACTTGAATTAGGTTAGGAAGGAACTCTGCTTCACATGGATGGGGATCCTGTTCCAGAGATGTGGTAGTCCGTGGGGATACATACCTGTCTCTCCAGCAGGTCCTATTTATATCACAGGAAATGTTTAAGTCTTTAGAATGGGTAATTCTAATGCTGTTTGTTTTGTGGATATGCAGGATGTCCATTAGAGTGGAGTTTGACAATGCCCTGTATATCAGGCATAGATCTCCCCTCAAAAGCC
This sequence comes from Protopterus annectens, assembly GCF_019279795.1. Classification (NCBI taxonomy): domain Eukaryota; kingdom Metazoa; phylum Chordata; order Ceratodontiformes; family Protopteridae; genus Protopterus; species Protopterus annectens. The sequence goes on from NC_056729.1 coordinate 910,553,975, forward strand.
TGTAGGAGACAGAATACAGGATACAGCTTTGAGGCAGTCTGAATATGACATTTTACTTACATCCTGTATTCTTTTAGTGAGGAACTTCTGTGGATGTTCCAATTGTTGGATATGTATGGTTAGGTATATATACCAAAGGGGACATTGTACTCAATGAGAGGTCTGATGAATGTGGAATACAGTGGAACAATGACTTTGTTGGACCTAGATGCCATATCTTTGCTTATCAGTTACACAAGATAGAATGATTTCCTCACTACTGTAGACACATGATTATAAAAGGTTAGATTACTGTCTATGTGTGTCCATTACTACTGGGTCAACTCTAAGGGGTGTGTTGTCAAATATGATTGTTACCCGGGGTGAATGATTTCCTAATGGATACTGTTATGTATTTCTTGTCATTTAGTTTTAGTCCATGGCTCTGACACCAGTTGTTTGTCTGTGTCAGCCCTTCCTGGAGAACATTTTTGTCAATGTTGGATTCAATGACAGCTCCTAATTTGCAATCATTTGCAAAGGTAGTCGTCCAGAGACCATTGACACTGGCCTTGAGTTCAGAGACGTAAGTGTTAAAAAAGAAGTGGTCCAAGGACAGATACCTGAGGGTCTCTACTTGTGACTGACCTCTTTGTAGAGGTGGAATCCACAGTCTAATTTCATGGGTCCTCTCTGTGAGGCAGTTGGCTATCAACCAAGTGATATACAGGTTTGTACCTAACCTCTAGAGTTTGTCAACAATGCCTGAGTGTGGTATTATGTCAAATGTCTTGGCCAGGTGAAAGTAGGCAGTGTGAACCATTTTGCCCTCATCCATTGCTTTGGTGACCTTCTCAAAGAAGTCCACCAAGTTGAATAGGCATGTCCTGCCCTTGATGAAACCAAACTGGGTTGGGTCCAGTGTCTGGAGATTTACTAAATCACTTTTGATCATTTCCATGACAATTCTTTCCATGGCTTTACATATAAGACTAGTGAGAGTTATGGGTCTATAGTTTCCAGGATCTGTAGATGGGCCATCTTTGTGCAGAGGGATGACTGTTGCTGTGCTCCATTCATGAGACATGAAACCTGTTAGGAGGCTACAGTTAAATAGCAATTTGAGAGGGCCTGACAGATGATGTTTCATGCTATTTAGATAGCATCCTGGGATATTGTCTGGGCCCGTAATTCAGTGTTCTTGACCTTAGAGAGTTGTTACGCCAGATGCATGTGTGTTACTGTTCAGCTGATGCACACGCTGCCTACATGGGTGTTTAACAACATGTATATCATTCGTGACAGTGTGGATTGTGCCATAGATATATGACATGCACATAAGGCAAGTAGCCTGTATTGACCATACTGTCATATACTGGTATAGCAGTGTCCCTCCTAACACCTCCTACAGACATTACACTATCAGGACAGTGTGCATGTTTACTGACATAGAGTGTAGATGTATCATAATAGTTGTTAAGTGTGTGTATGCAGGCTCATCTCTTATCACTCTACATCACATATGTTATGTTAGAGGCATGGGATTAGTGGTGGTATTATACTGATATTGTCCATGATTGTGGTTGATTCTTGTAATGTTTTCCATGAGCCTTTACCTGTGTCCCACTTGCTGGAGACCTCTGCTAGGAGGACACTCATATTCAGGTATATCATTTTGCACAGCTTCCTGATATGCACCCTACCCAAATTGTATCTCAGATCCCTGATAGATGTCCTCTGCATTATTCATGCAAGGATGCTTATCTCATACAAACATCCTCCCAATTGTTATCTCCCCTTGTGTGACAGTCACAGATAACACATTTTTACTGTATAGTCCATACTGTACCATATAGATATGTGCTTGTTGTTGCTGCTACAACCATCTTCCATTGAAGTGGCCTCCTCTGCTATACATGCAGGAGTTTCACATGTACTCTTTCCCTATGTTCATTCCTACAATTCATCTGTGTGTCCCTATTCAAAACACACAGTTCCCCTGAGTGATCATTTTACATGGCAGTCCCATGTCCTGTTACAGATCATTAACACAGCTTCAGTACAGAATGCCAGGAATGGAATATCATAATACTCTGTGTCACAAAAGGAGATACTGCCAGCACAGTTATCTGGAATTTTGTAAATAATTATATGTCATTTGTGAATATTAACATGATTTATATAGGATGCTTGTGTTATAACTGAATTAAAACTGTATGTCATGTGTATATCAAATTGGTCTGTACAGACATGTGCATTAAAAAGGTATTTTATAAAGTACTTGTGGTTAAAATGTAACAACAGTGTGCTCTGCTGGAAGAGAACAGAAATTTACATGCACTCTTGTAACTGTTTAAATGTATGTATTTTAACAGTGGAAACTGGAATGCAGGAGGTTAAATTCATAAAAATAGCTGAAATGAAATTACTTTATAGGCTAGGCTGGAAACATAATGTCTGTGCTGACATGTTTTCTGTATTGTCTTCGGAATGAATTAATTACTACCTCTGAAAGTATGAAGGAATGCAATTGTTTTATGACTTCCAACATATGCCAAAGATCTGAGGTCTACGTATTTTCACAGGTAGATGCTAAATTCTACCAGCTTCCAGCAGTGGGAGTTTCACCTAGGATAGAGTCAGATGACAAGAAATAATGTAATTTGCAAGCTATCCCAGCAGTAATATTTGAGATATTAATTTAAATGTCTCTTAGTGAGATAGGGCATTCCATATTCGGTCTTGGGCCTGACAAGAACCATTCACCACAACACCTGCATTGCCCTGTAAGTAAGTTTCTAGGGTATAGTAACTCTCTTAGATATAGTCAGGAATATAGCTAAGCATAGTTTAGATATTTTTCTTTATTTATTTGAAATTGTCCTGCAGTGTTGTTTTAAATATTTTTTGTAGTTTTGAACTCTGATGTCACTGTGAATATATATTGAGTATTTTCTTGTTCTTTTATTATTAAATGCACTTAAAACATTTATTGTGGCTGATTTGTGTAGAGATATTTAATTTTTGAAAGTACTTGCATATTTATTTGGTGACACTGTGTGGGCCACTCCTAATAGCTTTGCTCTTGGTCAAACTACCATTTGTATTAATATTAATATTACACTAAGATTTGGCACCCTTTGTTTAGGGCCTTAAAGTAGTTGATAAGGAGTTGGCTGGTGGCAGTAATAACTACCTTATAGTCTGGGAAAAAGGGGTCATAGCTAGTAAACCTGTGCCAGCCTTTCCCAGGTGTGTGTGCGTGTGTGTGTGTGTGTGTGTGTGTGTGTGTGTGTGTGTGTGTGTGTGTGTGTGTGTGTGTGTGTGTGTGTGTCCAAATCAAATAGAGTGTGTGTGTCAGCTATTTGAGTAGGAACACAAAGTACTGGTTGGACAGAGAGAGTGCTGGAGATCGTGGTTTGGCCACTCAGCTGAGATCTCAAGTCTATAGCTGTGCCAGTGGGGAATCTTATTGGGGATCTGGAGAAAGATGAAGAAACCAGCCCAGGACTGACTGTAGTCTCTGTGTGCTCTTAAGAGAAATTGGACTTGATGCAAAGAGCTGCATCTGGAAATACTGTGTGTACCTGTCATCCTCTCATTGTATGTCCACCACTGGTGCCAGTGGTGAAGACTGAGGCTCCTTGATTACTGGTCCTATGGTAGATCATTACACTCTGTACTGTAAGTACACTATCCTGTACTATGTTTGGACCATATACTTCACATTCATACCTCCCAACTGTCCAAATATCCCCAGGATTTTCAGATGTTTTCCTTAACAAATATGTGTCTTCCTGCCATATCACTGGGATGATCTCTAGACTGGTGTAACTCAGTATTACATACATTTGAGTATGTGACTCAATATTACATACATTGGAGCGCACACCTTCCAACTGTCCTGTTCTGTGCAGAATGTCTAGTTTTTGTCTCATATTTGCAATCTTTTCCTCATATCATTCTTTTCCTGGCAAGCCATTGGCATGTCATTGCAGAATGCAGTCAGAAATCATGACTGACATTTGAGTTTCAAACTACAGAACGATCATGCTGATGTACAACCAATATATTCTGTCAACTCGCAAAGTTTGTCAGTGAAATATTAAACATCTGTCCCTATTTCTAGCCCTTTATTCCCCCATTATCATGGCTTTGTCCACATTTGCCACTCTAAGAAGTTGTGAGCTTTACATTCTAAAATATTTCTATGTGACATCTATGTCAAATATGTCCTTTCTACTGGTTATTTGTCCTCTCATTGAGTTGGTCTCTGTGCAGATGTGTTGTACTAACACAATGACAGCTATTTGTAACTCCTGGTGATCATTGCTGCATTGACTGCAAATTCACGCACCATAGGTGCTCTTCCTTACACTAAATTGGTATCAGCATTCGCTGACAAGGTTTCACTATATGTAAAGCCGTGGTGATCATTGTGGCATTCAGTGCAAATCTGTGCACTGTAGATGCTTTCCTTTACATGGAATTGCTATCTGTGTTCGCTTAGGAGGTTTTGCAGCCAGCAACACTGTTGCAAGCTGTGAAACATAGCTAAGGTATGCTGCACCTAATTAATATGCATTGCGCACTGCTGCGCCTTCATGGAAGTACAGAATGAAAATAGTAAAGGTAGTGACTAAGGCAAGAAGGAGAGACAGGGAACTTCCTGTAGTGTATGGGGGTGAACTGTTGGATAACTAGGACTTACAAGTTATTGGAAAGGGGTACACTTACAAACCCAAGATCAAGATGTTTTCTGCAGTAAGATGGTTGAAACCATTGACATCTCCCCTTTTCCATTATCAATAGTTTAGAGGAGGAATTCCACAAACGTGTTAGGAAATAACTAAAATCTATATTTGTGTCACTCCAGGGTAATGGGGAGTCATCTATCTATTGGTTCAAGATGCTTAAAAGACTAATATTTCAACCAAACTAAAGTCAGCTGAAACTTAAAAGTTATAGTTACAAAGTTGTGTTGAACATAAATAATATGATTTATACTTATATAGTGTCCATCAGAGTGGAAAGAAGTCTTCTTATTATAGTTAACTTAGATCAAGTGCAATTCATAGTACAGAACTAGATGATGAATACAATCAGGAAAATACTACGTTCTGTAGAGTTGGCCTCTCGTTATTTCATATTCAAGTTTCAGTTTATTAATGTGCTTAATAAGAAAAGCACAGTAGAACAAAATGAATAAAATAAGCAATAAAAATAGAAACATGGAAATACACCTTAAAACACGATTGCAAAATCTAAGTTAGCTTGAATAAGAAATGTAATTGGTCATTTAATTGGAGCAAACCTGGTAAACAAACATGTTTATACCAATCTCAGAGCCACAGTAGTAATATATTCCAGTAGTGCGGTGACAGAGGAAAATTAATGAGCAACTGCTCTGAGCCTACTGATATTCCGACTGGTGATGGGCTACATTATCAAAAATGTTGGAGAAGCTAGATCAACTGCTGTATGGTATGCAGATAATGTGGCATTACAAGCAGGCTTTGAACAAGAACTTCAGGAAATGTTAGGGGAATGGGATGTAATACTGAATGCACATGGGATGAACTTTTTTGTTCTTACAAATGGAGCTTTTCTCCCCAGGCCTCTGTTTAAAAGGGGTCTTGTTTGGTCTAAATAGATCTTACCAGTTAAAAAATGTAAATTAGTTCATTATTTAATTATTTAATAGCAAATACTGAAACTGAGTACAGACAAGACAGTTGTAATGGTAGCAAATGGGAGAAATATAAAGAAATTGAAAATTAAGACAGACAGAAAATAGTGGAACAGGTTAGCAGTTTAATGGCTTCAAATATCTGTAAGCAGTGATTGAAGAGAAGGAAATTCTGAATGATGAGGTCAAACTTAGAATCAGAGGGTAATGTAGCACACAGCAACCCTTTTTGAAAAGTTTTCTAAAATCAGAGGGGATATAGCCACCAGGTACAGAGTATCAGCTTCTTTGTCATTTTTCAGTTGCAGACTATCCCTAACACTCTGTGCCAATTGACACTCTATGCTAAAAGGCACAAAGTTTCAGGGATAGTATGTAACAGAATAATGCCAAAGAGGCTAAAACGTAAGGTGTACTAAACCATGGTGTGACCAGTACCTCTGTATAGTACCCGAGCAGTAAAGGCAGTGCAGTTGAGGAAGCTGGAAATGATGGAGATGAAGTCCCTGAGATGGGTGGTAGGATGAATACTGTGGGTTAGACAAAGAAATGCTAACATCAGAGTAGAAGCTAAAGTAGCTCAAATTGCAAAGAAGGTCAAAGAGAACAGATTAAGGTGGTTCAGATACATATGCAGGAAAGCAGAAAATGATTTGCTGAAGAAGATTTGGGAGAGGCATGAAGTAGGCAAGAGAAAATGAGAACATCCAGCAAAGAGACTGATGGATTGCATGAGAGAAAACCTGTGCCAATCAGACATGACTGTCGAAGAAGATATGACAGTGACATTGAATCGACAGGTGGCAACAGTTAACGCAACACCCCAAACTTGTATAGAAAATGGGAAAAGGGGTGTCAATGATGATGATGATGATGATGAAGTCTCAAGCCATACTCTAGAAAGGACGAGCACCCACAGAGTGGCTCATCTCAGCTCTCAGACCAGGCAATATGGAGCTATAAAGTCTTTTGGGCAAGAAAAGCTCACATTATTTAGAACCAAAGACACTAAATGTAACCAAATATTAAACATTAGTATAAATAATAAATGATGATGGGACATAATCTTTTGAAACATTGCAATGACAATTTATATAGGAGGCATGAGAGAGGGCAGCCCTGTCACAGTGGTGTGTTTCTCAAGAACAAAAATCTACTTAGTGGCTTGTTGTGTTACTGTAGACTTAATGCACATTGAAATCATTCCTTTTGAATTATAAGAGGCTCCCATACCTCTCAGCTGTCCAGAGTGTCACAGAATGTCCAGCTTTTTGCCATATATTTTTGGTCTGTTCCTCTTACAATTTGTGCTTTTCTGGCAAATCACTGGGATGATCTGAGGATTGAAGTCACTAAATAATGATATAAATTTGAGTTTCAGACTTTATATCCTTCAGAAAAATGCATGCTAACACAATTCCTGTTATTCTAGCAGATATCTTAGTTTATAAGAACTATATTTAAAATTTGTCCCCCCATTATGTCAAGCTTTGTCCAAATTTCTTGCAATAAAAGGTTGAGAGGTATGGTGGGTCCTGAGTGGGCTTCCATCTATATCTTTTGCCATTTGTGTTTCATATAGAGTCCTTATTTTTTATTCTTTTTTTAATTTTTCCAAGTCTATTGGATTGCTAATACCATGACAGGAAGTGACCCCATAACTAAGTCAAAGTATGATTAAACTTTATGAAATTAGTATTGTTTCAATCTTTGATGTTAGCCAGAAATGCTCTTTGTAGCACCTGCAATACACCCCATATTGACTTCTTCTTCAATTCATATGGTGTTACATATATTGGTAAAATATCTAAGTATGAATGTAAATTATTTTTATAAGATGCATTGCACCTATTACTATTGGAACTAATTGTGCAGTGGTTGCATTGTCACCTCAAAACATGAAGTTCTCCAGTTCAATTCTTGACTTGGGTGCCTTCTGTGTGGAGTATGCATGTCTTCCCTGCATTGATGCGGGTTTCCTCCCATATTACAAAGACATGCATCTGGAGCGTTTCTCCTTGGGCCTCTGCTGAAAACTGGCTTCATTCCAAGTCAGACTTTCCCAGTAAACAAATGTTAAATAAATAAAACTCTATTGGTTCAGATTTATAGATTAGTACTAAGCTCACTGCCCTTGTGAGCTGTTTTAAACTTAACCAATTATCCCCTGCAAGGCTCAAACACTGCACCTTGCGTTTGGAAGGCAAACAACTTAACCATTAGGCCATCCTGCGAACCTTGGTGTCCTTCTTCCACATTGCCCTCATTTCTGGCAGCAAATCCTGGTATTTTAGGACTTATAAAACTTAAAAGAATCCAACAGTGATAAGAACCAAAAAAGAACACCAGCACGAATCAACTTCCAAGAACCACACTCGGACCAAATAAACTTAGCGCTTTCATTCACTTTATTAACATGAACTTCATCAGAAAAAACACACACACCGACTCACCCCTTCCTTTTATAACAAATTAAATTAGATGACAGGAAATGATGTAACGTGAGAATCATTTCTCATAAATGTAAAACAAATAACACATGTAAAACCATATACAAAAATGTATAAATAATGTTAATAATAAAACTGTTGAATATTCATTAGTTCATTACTCATATTTCATCTATACATTAAAGTTTTATTATTAACATTATTTATACATTTTTATATATGGTTTTACATGTTTTATTTGTTTTACATTTATAAGAAATGATTCTCAAGTTACATCATTTCCTGTCATCTAATTTAATTTGTTATAAAAGGAAGGGGTGAGTCGGTGTGTGTGTTTTTTCTGATAAAGTAACATTTTAGGACTTATGTCTCTCTGTATGTTAAGATACTATAATCACTGGGTATAGCAATTTCAATGACAAATGCTACTTTTGTCTTCTTTTCATGGACTACTGTATCTGGTTTTCTTGCATCTATTTTTTGAACTGTTGGTAATGGATGATCCCATGTCATATAAACATCATTTTCAATGATGCATTGTGGCTCATGTTTCCAATGCTTCTCAGCTACTTCAATATTATAATGTTTGCACAGTCCCCATTGTTACAATCTTGCTACACTATTATGCCTTTCAGTATATAGTCCTTCTGCCATTAGTATATCACAACCAGCAACAAGATCTGCAAATGTTTCCAGTTCTGTTTTACAAAACCTACATTTGTCTGTTTCTCCCACATGTTCTATGGACTTTGTAAACCAACATGCATGTAGCCCACTATCTTGGGCTGCCAATATTAACCTTTCGCCTTGTGGTTTAAATTCACCTCTCCTTAACCATTCCTGCATTCCTGCATTCCTGCATTCAATCCTGATCAACATGGGAGTTGTTCCAAGAGTTTTCTACATTTGCAAATTTATTTATGCATTTTCCACATTTTTCTTGCCTTTTCTTCTGATCCTTCACCTTATATTCTTTCTTTTGTTTTTTGGCATTCATTTTTTGCTGCATTCATTTTTTGCCTGATTTTAATCTACTGGTTTGATTTCCATTCCTGATTGACACCAATATACTTTTAAGTAGGGAATTCATCTTAGACTTACAATCCTCATGTTTTTAAACTTTTAGTATGTTTAGGTCTTGTTTGGCAGCAGATATGTATACAGTCCTATGATTGTAGACCTATACATGTAAGCAATTTCGAGGAGGCCCATACCTCCTTCAGAACGGGGAATATATTGTCTTGCTATACACTGATTTTTATAAATCATTTGATGAGCATGAAGCATCCTTCTTGTTTTCTTGTCCAAGTGATCCAACACCTTTTGGGGCCACTCAGTCACTCTAAAACTGTAAGTTAGGACAGGAAGAGCAAACTGGTTTATAGCTTGGACTTTATTTCTAGATGTCAGTGTTGTTTTCAGTATTAATTTTAGTCTTTCAAAATATTCCTTACTAAGTTTTATTCATATTCGATCATGTTTTATTGCTGATCCTTCATCAATTCCCAAATATTTATACACCCCTCTTGCTCAAGTTCTTTTATATCACATTCTCCTGCCACAGGCTGGTGTGTTCTTGGTGCTGCAGCTTTCCTGCTTTAAAGGTTGCTTTTGCACATTTATCAAGACCAAATGGCATTCTTATATCATCTGAAAAAGGTTTGACCACATGCAGTTGTGCTTTCAGTTATTTTTCTGATGAACTGTACAGTTTTAAATCATCCAGAGACAGACGATCATAAGTCTTTACCATTTGTTTTTTTCTGGGAGCCAAACTGTAGCCATGACCTAATCTGTTAAGTAGACAGCTTAATGGGCTAAGACCAAGAAAAGACTCACTCTGGAATATCCCATTTTGAATTTTTATCCTAGGAATAATAATTTGTCCTTTATCATGGCTTAACTGCAAAGTGGTTTGCCACTGTTTCATGGTCACTGTAATGTAATCAATCAGTGTAAGGTATACTTTATACATTTTAAGTACTCATTTATCCTTAAATGTGGAATGCTGTAAATTTTTTTTTTGTAGTCTATCGATGCCACACTTAGCTTCTTCCCCTTTTTACAGTTCTCCATTATGACTTAATTTAACAACAAATGTTCCTTTGCTCCATATTAGGTTTTTTGTTACCCATTTGTTCTATTGCCATAACTGAGTTTTCTTCTAAATGACTATAAACTCTGTCGACATCAATTCTGGTGTTTATTTTATACATCGGTGGAAGGCAAGTTATTGTTCTATAGTTTTTAAGATCGCTTGTAAGTTTGTTCTTAAGTAGGATATTGTTTTTCCTGTTGTTAATCAGGTTGGTGTCTTTTTGTGGTGCACATATAAATAGTTCCTACTCATGTATAAATCGCCATGTAAAGATGTTAATACTTTTAGCCCAAAGTTAGGTACTGTATCTTGGCCTGGTGTTTTCCAGTGAGGAGCTTTTCTTAACTTTGTTTCAGTCTCTCTGGCCGTTACTTCATCCCATTTCATATCCTGTACATTTGTACTTCTTATTCTTTGTTTTACTTCTACTATCCATTCAGCATCGTTACATTCCATAGGATCTTCATGGATAAATTCTCCAAAATGTGTCTAATTTTTTTTTTTTTTTTGGTGGTGTTTCATTTCCTTTTGTTTTGTTTCCAAAATTCTCTGTAAAACTTTTTTGGGTCATAAATAAATTGCTTATTTTGTACTTTTCCTTTATATTTATCTGCATATTTTCTAAGTTTTTCTGTCGGTGCCGATATTTTTAGTTTATTATTTGGGATAGTGTATGATAGAACCTGATCTGTTCTGATACTGTGCACTGCTTTTATCATGTTTATCTTTCTGAGTATTTTTGTTGATCTGTTCCCTCTTCTATACTCCTCTAACAATGACACTGTTTGCCTTAACTGCTTTATAGTTTTCTCTATTCAATACTTCTATGATGGCATTTGATTTCACCCCTTCCTTTCTCTTACTGCTATGTCTTTTTGTGGTAAGACTTTATCTGTTATTGATTTAGCTGCACAGTAATATATTCTATTTACTTCTGTTATATTGCATGAATTTCTATGAACAGTCCTAATTACTTTATTCATTTGTTTTATCAAACTTCTAACTTTTGGGTTTTTTTGACTTTCTGTAGTCTATTTCTTTCATTGATCTTAATATGTCTATCCATCTCTACTAAATCAAGCAGCTCTTCTCATAGATCATTTTCTTCTAAACTGAGGGAACATTCTTTGTTCCTCATTTCCTGCGTGCATTCTACAAAAAGTTCCAGAGCATCTTCCTGTGCTGCATTCTCTTTGGTTTCATCCTGTATTATCTGTTGCTCTTTCATTTCACTGGATTATCACTCCACAACATTGAATATGGCAACTGATCAGATGTTTCCCACTCCACTGGTTTCTCCTTAATTTGGGGATCCATTGCTCTATCCTACTGTAATGTTATCAGTGTTAGAATTTCTACACTAAATCCTTCACTTCACAGGTAATCCATAAATTCGTTTTGATTTCTCTAACTTCATTACTAGTCCTCTTTTCTACTTTTTATTTATTATTTATTTATTTGCAGTTTGTTAACCGGGAAAGTCCATTGGGCCAAAGTGAGCCCTTTTTCAATGTTGCCCCGGGGAGAAAAGCTCCATGTGAATACAATGTACATACAGTCAAAATACATAAACATACAGCCAAAATGCATTTACATACAGCAAAAAAATGTAAGTATAAAAGTATAAGTTTAACAAACAATATAATGAGACATAGGATCAAAAACTGATAAAGGGTAAAAGAAATATAAAATCAGTAGAGCTGATAAGATTTTGTGTACAATTTTGTGTAATAATAGATGTAAATGTGTAATAGTTTAAGCTTTATAGAGTAGAATATGGGAGGGAAAGAAAAACAGAGTATGAAGAAAAGGGGGAGGATAGGTAGGTTAGTGTTAGGTAGGGTACACATAGGCATGGATGATGGAAGTAGAGCTGGAGGTGGAAGGTGGAGGTAGAGGTGGAGGTAGAGATATAAATAAATAAAAATAAATGTTTTCTCTTTTTGATCTTATTTTTTGTATTGTGAAATTTTCCATATCTGTATGCATTTGCCTATTTTTCTTTTCGAGCATATTTGGAGCTGCTTTTTTTTTTGGTATTGATTAATCTGGCTTCCTCCTTTACATAAATATCGCACCATATCAGATCACTCTTTCTTTCTTTCCCATGTCCATTTTTCTTTTTTATACTTTTCAAAAATCTCTAGATTTTGTTCTTTATATTTTCTTACTTCCTCAATCACTTCTTTTTCCAAATGGACCAAGGTTTCTTAGTCTATATAACATTTTTCATAAATATGTTGTATTAAGGAATACAATTTTGTATTTGAAGCTTCTGACAGCTTTTCTTGTGCAAGTATTTTTCCTCCTTCTAATTTCTCTCTTAATCTTTTTGTATATATTCTGTCTGGAAATTATGGGCTTCTTACAGAATAGTAGCAATACATAATTTCTTTCTTATCCTCAATAATCCACTCTATCATTTTTATGGCGCTTTTTTGGCCTATCAGTTTTTGTGATTTTTATTAACTACAACTTCCTTCTATAACAGGGGCACCATCCTCCCCCTAGGCCTGGCCTAGCCCCTTGTAAGACTTTTCCATGTCTTGAGGATTCTACACTATCATTTTTTTTCCAGTCCTGGCACCAGAGTTCCTACCAGATTTGGGCACTTTTTTATCCTGGGTCTTGTGCACTCAGCTTTTTTTATTTTTTAACCTACTTCTGTCCATGATATATGCTATATAAAATACAGTCTATTTATTAGTGTCATCTTGGTGAGATTTTGTAAACAACAGGGTCCACCTCATAAAGATACTCACCAAAACTTGAGGATGAATTCACATCTCCATTCAGACCCCATGGATTGCTTGGTGTAAGAATGAGGACACATCCCTTTAGATTAATGTCCTTTTAGGTTAATGTATACTCTTCCCTCATTGATCAAACAAAAGTTTGCATTCTGTGTGATTAATATGGCATTGGCAATTATTGTACTAGGATATACTCCGTACTCTGATTAAGTCTTACTTAAATACTGGGTTTTACTGTTGAAATTTAAATAGCTGTGCCCCAAATTGTTGCACTCCCATGGAAAGTCTTACTTAAATACTGGGTGCTGTACTCCAAACTGTTTCACTCCCATGGGAAAGAATATTAATTTTACACTGCATTTGTTAAACTGGAACAGGGTCCCTGGGTAGATGAGACACTCCCAGCATAACTCAAAGACAATGGGATGTTACCTATTAGAGAATCCTTGTAGACAAGCAGCAATTTTGATATTAATAATGCATGAAGTATTATGTCTGCTGATAGCTCATATACCATATGACACAGGTACTTGGAAAAGTATGTAGAACCACTATTAGAGAAAGCAAATAATCCAGAAACAACGACAATGGATCCAGTATCAGTAGTTTATTGCACACAAGTTGCAGTCCCTAGCGCCTCGGCCTTCGCCTTCCAGGGGAATACAATTAACTGACATTCAAACATCTTTTATATATCCACCAATAAAATAGTTTAATTATACAATTATCAATAATATAATTATACAATTAATTATAAGAAAACTTTCCAGTTGCATTCTAAATTCATACCTCTAGGTGTCATAGTATTATATTTCAGTATAAAAACTGTTTCTTTATATAATAATATAGATTTTACTTTTTCTTCACATATATTCATACTTAAACTTTCTAAAACTGTAGCTAACAAATCCTTAGAATCACTATTATGAAACTCTTTAAAATGTACAGCAACAGGACTATCCATTCTTTCATGTTTTATGTCTCTCAAATGTTCCTGAAGCCGAGTTTTAAAAGCCCTTTTACTTTCCCCTACATAAAACATATTACAAGGGCATTTTAATGCATATATAATTCTTTCAGTATTACATGAAAATTGTCCCTTAGAATAAAATCTCTTATTATTGATACAATCAAATGTTCTATCAACATGTTTACAAGAAATACATTTGTTACATGGATATGTACCACATAAGTTAACATCTATATGTGCATTTAAATACATCTGTGGAGTAGAAAAAGTTGCATGAACTAGCATATCCTTCAGGTTTCTCCCCCTCTTATAAGAGAAAGTTATTTTTTTTGGAAAGATTGTTGCTAAATTCTTATATTTAAACAATGAAGTATAGTAATATTTTACCATATCACTAATTTCTGAAGATAACAAGTCATAGGTTATCACCATATATATTTTTGTTAGTTCATCTTTACATGTATCTACAAATATTTTATTATCATACCTTTGTTGTATTCTATTTCTTACTTCATTGGTTTCCTTCATTTTCTTTAATAATAACTCTATTTCTTGAGCATCATACCCTCTTTTAATATACAAGCATGCTATTTTTTCTAATTCCTTATTAGTTTCATCATTACCATTATTCAGCCTCTTTATTCTCATAAATTCACCATATGGCAATGCACTTATTAAATGAGGTGGATGACAACTACTTCCATCCAACAAATGTAAATCATTTTCAAATTTTCGATAAATTTTAGTTTTAATATTTCCATTTGGTCCACCCTCTAAAGTTATATCCAGAAAGTTCACTTTGTTACCAACTTGGAAACTATCAAATTTCAAATCAAATTCATTTTTTTGTATATCATTCATAAATTCATGGGCCTCTTGTTCTCCGCCCTTACAAATAAAAATTAAATCGTCTATGTAACGATAATAACTAACAACATTCTTTATATAAAACTCTGTCCTATATAAAAATTCTATTTCAAAGAGATTCATCATAATATTAGCATACATGGGCGCAAACCCCGCCCCCATAGCAGTACCCTTTAGTTGATGAAATAATTGACCATCAAAACTGAAGTAATTATTCTTCAGACAAAATTCTATCAGTTCTACAATATATGCTGTCAAAGGGCTATCTCCTAATAGTTTCCCAACAGCTCTCAATCCGTATCTATGTTCTATACTTGTATATAGACTTTTAACGTCTGCTGTGAACCAGTACATATCCCTTGTCCATCTTAAGGGTAATATTTTTGTTAAGAAGTCAAAGCTGTCTTTTATATATGAAGGCTGTTTAATCACAAAAGGATATAAAAAACTATGCAGAAACAGACCCATATTGCGTGTGAAATAACTACATGCCGAAACAATAGGGCGGCCTGGAGGTTGATACAAATCTTTATGTATTTTTGGGAGGCAGTAAAATTTTGCTACCTCACATCCTTTTGACAAAAATTTCCTAGTTATATCATCTTTAACAAAATACCCTAACCTATATCCTTTATTACATAAATCTTCAAATCTTTTTACAGCTTCCTCATAATGTATCATGTCACATTTCTCATATGTCGTTGTATCATTCAGGTGTTCCCAACACATCTTAGCATATTGTGTATGATGCATCAACACAATTTTATTTCCTTTGTCAGCAGGTTTCACTATTATTTCTTTATTGGCTGCTAGTTCTTTAATTGCTTGCCATTGCTTTTTAGTCATATTATATTTAATGTTATTTCGTTTCACATTAAACTCATTGTAAATAGTCTCAGATGCAAAATCAATCATAGCTGAGAAATTTTTAATACCATCATGCTGAAAAGAAGGCATAAAAGTACTTTTTACCTTCACCTTACTTGTATCTAATCGACAATATGCATTATTTTCTATACAATTCTCATTATCAGACATACAGGAATAGAAACTGTCATCAGAATCTTCTTCAATACTTAAATCTTTCTCAAGAGATACATTTAAAGAATTATTCTTGTTATTTCCAAAGAAACACATCAAATGTACTAGGATATACTCCGTACTCTGATTAAGTCTTACTTAAATACTGGGTTTTACTGTTGAAATTTAAATAGCCGTGCCCCAAATTGTTGCACTCCCATGGAAAGTCTTACTTAAATACTGGGTGCTGTACTCCAAACTGTTTCACTCCCATGGGAAAGAATATTCATTTTACACTGCATTTGTTAAACTGGAACAGGGTCCCTGGGTAGATGAGACACTCCCAGCATAACTCAAAGACAATGGGATGTTACCTATTAGAGAATCATTGTAGACAAGCAGCAATTTTGATATTAATAATGCATGAAGTATTATGTCTGCTGATAGCTCATATACCATATGACACAGGTACTTGGAAAAGTATTACTAAATATTGTATCACTTACTACAACAAGAGGACAAAGTCAATTGTGCTGTTTATTGGCTTTCAGTAAATATCATATCCTATACCAAATGGACAGGGCTATTAGTTACTGATTGTAACATATTTATTGCTTCCATAATATGAGTGTGTTTCATGAAAAAATTAGTATAGCAAGCAAACAATTATAGCAAGCAATCAAGCAACTGGCTGAGTTAATGCCTTAATTAAAGTCCTAATCATATCATGGATTTATAGGCTGCCACGATCATTCTATATTACTCAGAGTCAGTAAAATGTGCATTTCCACAACAGAATATATTGCTTAAACCATTATGTTTATAGTATACTTCATGTGGACATGTGCATCAGATTACTTTATATTTCATAAGTTCATAGGTAAGTACTAGGCTAGCTGCCCTTTTGGACCATTTTAAGCCTAGACAATTTCCTTTCCAAAGCTGAGAATCAAACTCAGTATGTTGTGTCTGTGAAGTAAACATCTTAATAATTATACCACCCATGGCTTAATATGGCCCATGAGGGCAGCTAGCATTTGCCTATGAACTATGAACTATGATTGTCTGATATGTAAAGTAACCTCATTCACATCTGGCAGCTGAAATAGGATTTGCATTTGAAATGTTTGCATCCAAGGACACCATACCTCTTACTATATTAGAATAATTATTTTGGTTTAGGAGACTCAACACCCTGGCAAAAATGATCTATAAATATCTCATTCCAGAATTGCAAGGGCTATGGCACACCACATAGTGCCTCAAAGCTTGGATGCATTGGCTGACTGGAGCATGAGAAGGGAAGAAGAAAACTGAGTTGTTTGACCACATATATACACGTTTGCAGGATAACACAACTAGTGGGAAATTCTCCATGTCAATATGTAATGAGAAAAAGCTTTAGTTTGACTGTTGTTGAACCGGTTGATTTTAGATGTAGCCACTGTCTCTCCATGTCACCTTTGTGACGGTTTATATTTGGAAGCTGAAAGTTAGCAAGTTCTTAGCCCACAGCAAAATTCATCACTGCAACATGGCAGGCCTACCTAAATGTTGGACTCTGTGGCAAGACTAAAGTCATCTGCACACATGTCCTATGGATCATCCTCAAAGGACATTGTAAAATAATAATAAACAAAATATGAGAAATGTATAACTTGGCTATGTTCTTAGTTGCTCCATTAAACTGTAAATTGCTGCAGCCCTCCCCCCCCCACACACACACACACACTTTCTGACTGCATCAGTAAATCATAATCTTTGTACACTGTAATACTTTGTAAATATAATACTAAAGTAGTGATTAACTAAGCAGATCATAAGAATTCATTAGTGGAACAAGAAAACAATGAAACAGGCGTATCACTCTAAGTCTTACTGCCAGAGTTATAACAAACAGTCAGTATAAAAATATATGTCAGGAAAATATAATCTGCCATTTATACCATACACAGGGCTGGTACTGAATTATGATGGAGAATTCAGTAGTATATGGACAGAAGAAGTGATAGATTGTGCATGTCTTATTTACATAGGTTAGTACTAAGCTAACTGCCCTTGCAAGTCATTTTAAGCCTAGCCAATTACCCCTTGTGGGGCTTAAACCCTGCACCTTGTGCTTGCAAAGCAAGCATCTTAACCATTAGGCCACCCTGCCAACCCCTCACAGATGTTTGTACTATGGAGACAGTTTAATGTATTCATTATAATGTGAAAATATAGTTAATATTTACTACGCCTTGATATTATCGAGAAGTTTCAAAAACATTTACTCAGAGATCTTACGGGGGAAATGCTTAGAGGACTGGTAGGGTAAAACAAACAAAAGGGATTACAATATCATACTTATTCTTTGATGATATATTCGTTAAATTTATCACTTATGAACCAGCAGTCAACACGATACACCTTGAAGTGCCAAATTCAGATTACGTATGTGTTTAAATGAAATTTAAGGACTCAAACAGTTTAGAAGTCAGTAGCAAACTGCATTTAAACAGAAAGAAATCGTGCACATTATAAATCGCACCACACAAAAGAAAACTCGTTTCCTTTTCTTCATCTTAGCAATTTAGAGAATTGTCATGACCACACTGAAAAAATGTCTCTTGAAATACTTTAGTGACTGTAAAAAACAGGTGCAGGTAAACTTGTATTCTGACAGAGGCAAGTAGCCTGTCAGCTTATATTTAGTGCTGTATAGCCTGATTGCTAGAAAATTCAAATCAAATAGTACTAAGCCTAAAAGTAAGGAAACTGTAAGAAAAACAATGAGCCATTGAAGCAGGAATAAGATTCATGCTTAGATTCAGAAGAAGTTTCCATATTTGTTTTATCAAAGTGAAAGAATTAAAAGCAACGTAATACTGACAATGTCTCTGGTATTCATAGTCTGGACTTTGTATTTTCATAGCGGTGATCTGTGAAAAGTGGTGCTACATGGATATGCAAATCCCAGGCTTTCAGTATGACTATGGAAATGCAAAGTAGTTATTGTAAACACACCCGCTATCACAAAAGAGTAACATACATACCACAGAAGTGATAGTGGACAGCAGACAGAATACATTGGTAAGGGGCCTTAGATGTAGGCATATGAGTACTATTCATAGACATGAATCTATAATGAGCTCATTTGCATACCCAGAAAGCAGCAGTTTTCCAAGAGAATATGAAGATTCTAGGGGAGATGCGGGAGAACCATTGCTGCTTGTGCATACCTAGTTATATTACTGAAGGGGTTGCTTGGGTAAATATTTATTTTGGTGCTTGTGTATACTAGGACATATTACTGAAGGGGTAACTTGGGTAAATGTTGCATTTTGGTGCTTGTGTATGCTAGGACATATTACTGAAGAGGTCATTTGGGTAAATGTTTCATTTTGGTGCTTGTGCATACCTGGACATTTTACTAAAGGGGGTCATTGGTGAAATTTAATTTGTGTATCAGGGAAGTGTTTGTGCATACATGGTCAAACTGCTGAAGTAATCGCTGGGCAAAATCATTTAATTTGTGTCATTTTAGTGAATATATATATTTAAGACAAACTAATGAACGGGTTTCAAGGGGAAATAATTCATTTGTGGGTCAGAGAAGTGCTTGTGCATAGCTGGACAAACTACTGAAGGGATGGCTGGGGGCAAGTTTGCAAACTGCAACTCCATTATCAAAGGAGAAGCATCACTTTTAACAACGGTTGTGCACACCTCATGGATGTTGGATGACGAATTGCAAAACAACCTCACAGGCATACTAACCTTTACAACATTTCTCATATGCATCTCATTATTTTAAAGATCTTTCTCATTAGTCTAAATGACTTCTATAAATCTCACTTTTGCTACTCTCATTCGTAAGCATCATACCAATATCGTATTTGCGCAAGCAATTATGAATACCAATCTGTATGTGGTGGCTGGTTAAAACCTAAACCCTTTATTCAGAGTTTGAATATGGTATACTCACTCACTGGCAGGAATTACTTAATTCATTCATCTTATCTTAAATATTCCTAGACTTTTAGTGAAGAGAGGCTACTGGGACAAAAATTACCTTTCTTATTCGGTAATATACGAACAGAAGTCAGCCATCAAACTTGATATTCATCAGTGGAAATGTCCTGGATGTGCACTTGAACTGGAATGTTCCTGCTTATTTTTTTGTTGCTAAGGTTAATTAGGACTCCAGTGATGGAGTATTTATTGATAACCCTATAGGACTCTTCATAAATTTGTGTGTCATAGGTTCATACTAGGCTAATGCCCTTGCAAGTCATGTTAAGCCTAACCAATTATCCCTTGTGAGACTCGAACCCTGCACCTTGTGCTTACAAGGCAAACACCTTAACAATTAGGCCACCCTCCCAACCTGTAGGATGTCATAAATAGCCTGTGTTGAGACAAAGTTGTTACTGTGAACAGGGAATGCTGTGTTTACAGGAGTAGCAATGTCATACCCTGTTGTACTGTATATACTGAGCATGACACTGACAGGGAAGAAACAATGCCATCACTTGTAACAGAAGTCAGCATGTCCCCTCCTCACTAATCATAAGTGTCAACTACTGAACAACAGCATGGCCATGTATGCATATGGGTCTACTTCAGAAGACTGAAAAACCAAAACACTGAATACCAAAACACTGAAAAGTCAAAATACTGAAAACATTTTTAATGCAGGACGCAAACCCCCCTGTAACCCTCATGTGGGAGCTGTGCCCCACAAACCCCCTAAGTCAAAATACTGAAAACACTTTTAATGCAGGACGCAAGCCCCACTGTAACCCTCATGTGGGAGCTGTGCCCCACACACCCCCTGCTAATTATATATACCAACTCCAAGATGGCACAACAGTGAAGAAGGGGCAAATTCCATCCTTCAATATTTTGAGTTTTCAGTATTTTGGGATTCAGTCTTTTAGTTTTTCAGTCTTCTGAAGTAGACCCGTAGATATAGGTATAAATATATATATATATATAGATATAATATATCTAAAGGTAAATCTCTCTCTCTCTCTCTCTCTCTCCATATATATATATATATATATATATATATATATATATATATATATATATATATATATATATATATATATATGTGTGTATGTATTTATTTATTTATTTCACATTTGTTAACCAGGTTACTCCAGCTGAGCTGACAGGCCCGTTTTCAGTCGAGACCCGTGGAGAAAAGCTCCAGTTTACAGAGCAAAAAAAAAAAAAAACATTATTTACAGAACAGTGAATAAACAAACAACACAAGTTTGACATGTAATATTGAGACACTATGTAGATAAGTTTTATATATATATATATATATATATATATATATATATATATATATATATATGTATGTATATAATATCATAAAGAGTTATTTACAAGAAAGAAAATAAACAAAGAATAGAAAATGTTGATGTGAAAATATAAGTTGACTAAATAATAATTGAGCTATCTAAAGAGAGTATAAGGAGCAAAGAATACAACTGTAGATGTATTTTGAAACGATC